>NC_054382.1:74912159-74947159 GCF_017654675.1 Xenopus laevis | reverse complement strand
GTACGATCTACTGCGCATGCGCCAAAAGTCACGTGACTGTGGGCGCATGCACAGTAGATCCGTACCGGCGAAATACTCCTACTGCGAATGCGCCAAAACGCCGGTCAAAGCAGGAAGAGGATCGCTTGGAAGAAGATGGTGCCTGTGAACTCCATGGACTGGACCTGAGCAGAAGGGTAAGTAACAAGTTAGGGGCATTTGCCCAGCGGGACGGGTAGGCCAGGGGGGAGGAAGGAGGGTGGGCAATACACGGGAGGGGGGGAGGGTTTTTGCGCCGACTGGATTTCCTTCTCCTTTAAGCTAATGCTTCGATACAGGCTGATGAGCCTTTCCTGTGGCCAAATCATTCATGATTGCAAAACGGTGGTTGTTCAACCACTCCCGATAGGTCGTGGAGGCTTTTTCTACATAGTGTAATCCACAAGGGCAACAAGATATATATACAACATGATCAGTGGGGCATGTAACTCTGTGTTGGATTCTGTATTTCACAGCCATCCTCGGGTGTGAGAAGTGAGTGCCTTGTAACACCCCACCACATGTGAGGCAATGGGCACATTATAGTATCCAGACATCAAAGGTCTATCCAACCAGATACTGCCCTTCTTAGTGTTATTTGTTAAATCTTTCACGACCAGCAAGTCATTTAGGTTACATGCTCTTTTGAATACTACCGGTGGGTCCTTTTTGCTACAAAAGGTAAATTAGCATCAGTATTAATGATATCCCACCGGTTCTTCAGCCCTCTTTTGACCTGGAAACTGGCATAAGTAAAATAAATTTAGTATTTTGATTTCTTTGTCCTCTGCTGCTGAAACAGATCTTCTGGTAGAGTGTATATAGATGGATGAATATATAGTGAATAATGTACCACCTCTTGTAAAATAAAAGGATATTATAAGTTACTGAAGAGTTTCATGACAATATAAAAACACGGGGCCAAAGGCCTGTAGAGTGTATATAGATGGATGAATATCTTTAGGGTGTATATAGATGGATGAATACATATCTATAGAGTGTATATAGATGAATGAATATATATATATATATTGGTCCAACCAGATCGCACTCCATATTTAAAACATAGCTTTTATTAGCTTGTTAAAATGTATCACAAAATGGCATTCTTCACAACATAGTAGCAGCGTCATTTGTATCAAGACACTTATCTGTTAAAAGTCCAGCATAAACGCTATATCAATCCACACTCACGCGACGTTTCGGGACACATCCGTTCCCTTTCTCAAGCGTATGTATCGTGTAGTAGCGTGTAGGACTCCATTGCACACACTTTCTGCTTGCTCGTTAGGCGGGGCATACGTGGTAAGTAACTGTGATGATGCTTCCTCACCTGGAGGCCGGATCTGCACGTCAGTCACCACATATCTCCACCCTCCCGTTACTATGCAAAGTCCATAGTTACCAAAGAAAAGAAATATATCAGTAACAGCAAATTACATGGGCATTTTTCACTATATCTGATGATTGTAGTTGTTTGAGCAGATTATGCCAAAATGAAAAGCAAAAGTTAACAGATGAATGGCAAAAAAGAAAACATTTTTTTTAAAAAATACAAAAATACTTATAAAGAAAAAATTCAAAAAATATACACAAAATAATATTAGTTGCCCGAAATATTACTACTCACCCTAAATGAGTACTTTACAGAAATAAATGCAAGTCAAAATCACGATTTAGACCCCTTGGACTGAGAGTCCCTAGCCTGTCAATCCATTTAACTTCTGCTCTTTTTAATGCTAGAACACGATCTCCTCCTCTTTTCAAAGGTGGGATGTGTTGGATAACGCTGAATTTCAGCTCCTCTGATGTATGTCCTTGTTCTAAACAATGTCTAGAGACTGGCAATGATCTATTGCCCACGTGTATAGTTGATCTATGTTGAGAAAACCTATCCTTCACCCTCTGGGTGGTTTCTCCAACATAGACCAACCCACATGGGCACACCAGCATGTATACAACAAAATTGGTATCACACGTATTATAACCCCTAATTTGATACTTCTGATCCCTATGTGGATGGTCAAAATCAGGACCTACCAATACAAATCGACACTGGGCACAACCCTTACATCTATACATGCCCTCTTTCTTGGGACCCCAAAACATTGCCTTATTAGGTGGTTTCCGTATGTCTGCATTCACTAATCTACTCCCTATGGTTGCTCCTCTGCGATAGGACATCATAGGGCCTTGTTGAAACTCTGGAATTGAAGGATATGCATCTTTTAATAAGTGCCAATGTTTATCTAATATGCATTTAAATTTGGAACTGGCAGAATTATACTGGGATACATAAGCTAATCTGTTACCTGTAGTACGCCGATCTCTTGATGTACATCCAAGAATCCCTTCCTTAGCAGCCTGTTGATTTTTTTGTATTAGCTGATTCGGGTATCCTCTATCTGTAAGTTTCCTAGACATTATTTCTAAGTCTTGTTCCAGGACCACTGGATTATTTGTAATTCTACTCACTCTGGTAAACTGGCTGATAGGAATCGATCTCTTAACTGAGGGGGATGGAAGCTGTCATAAGAAAGAAGTTGATTTCGATCCGTGGGTTTTGTATAGATACGAGTATCAAACCCTGTCTCGGTTCGTGTAACCAATACATCTAAGAAAGTAACTACTTGGAGATCAGCATATTTCTTTTCTTTGATATCTATGGACTTTGCATAGTAACGGGAGGGTGGAGATATGTGGTGACTGACGTGCAGATCCGGCCTCCAGGTGAGGAAGCATCATCACAGTTACTTACCACGTATGCCCCGCCTAACGAGGAAGCAGAAAGTGTGTGCAATGGAGTCCTACACGCTACTACACGATACATACGCTTGAGAAAGGGAACGGATGTGTCCCGAAATGTCGCGATAGTGTGGATGGATATAACGTTTATGCTGGACTTTTAACAGATAAGTGTCTTGATACAAATGACGCTGCTACTATGTTGTGAAGAATGCCATTTTGTGATACATTTTAACAAGCTAATAAAAGCTATGTTTTAAATATGGAGTGCGATCTGGTTGGACCAATATAACTAAGAAGCGGAATTACTCACTGCTATTGGGATCAGCACCCTTGACTCTGATATACATTGGGATTAGTGCATCATAAACGTTGGAATTGTATATATGTATATATATATATATATATATATATATATATATATATATATATATATATATATATATATATATATATATATATATATATATATATATAAAAATATAAATATATATAAAAATATAAATATATCTGTAATCTGTAGAGTGTTTAAAGATGGATGAATATATATATATATATATATATATATATATATATAATCTTCAAAATGGACCCGCACTCCAAGTAGTTCAATCAAAGTGAATTTTATTAAATCGTCACTCACGTGTCCAACGTTTCGGCCCACATATATAAAATTCACTTGGATTAAACTACTTGGAGTGCGGGTCCATTTTGAAGATTGAATGTTATAACTTGACCGAGCACCCACCACGAATCACAAGGGATTGAGTGCAGGTACTTTCTGAAAATATATATATATATATACAGGTATAGGATCCCTTATCCGGAAACCCGATATCCAGAAAGCTCCGAATTACGGAACGGTTGTCTCCCATAGACTCCATTTTATCCAAATAATCCAAATTTTTAAAAATGATTTCCTTTTTCTCCGTAATAATAAAACAGTACCTTGTACTTGATCCAAACTAAGATATAATTAATCCTTATTGTAAGCAAAACCTGCCTATTGGGTTTATTTAATGTTTAATTTAATTTCTAGTAGACTTAAGGCATGAAGACCCAAATTACGGAAAGATCCGTTATCCGGCAAACCCCAGGTCCCGAGCATTCTGGATAACAGGTCCCATACCTGTATATAAATATATATATATATATATATATATATATATATATATATATATATATATATATATATATATATATATATATATATATATATATATATATATATATATATATATAGAGTGTATATAGATGAATGAATATATATCTGTAGAGTGTATATAGATGGATGAATATATATATCTGTAGAGTGTATATAGATATATGAATATATATCTGTATAGTGTATATAGATATATGAATATATATCTGTATAGTGTATATAGATATATGAATATATATCTGTATAGTGTATATAGATGGATGAATACATATCTGTAAAGTGTGTGTATAGATGGATGAATATATATCTGTAGAGTATATATAGATGAATATATATTTATAGAGTGTATATAGATGGATGAATATATATATCTGTAGAGTGTATATAGATGAATGAATATATATCTGTAGAGTGTATATAGATGAATATACCTGTAGAGTGTATATAGATGGATGAATATATATCTGTAGAGTGTATATAGATGGATGAATATATATCTGTAGAGTGTATATAGATGGATGAATATCTATCTGTAGAGTGTATATAGATGAATGAATATCTATCTGTAGAGTGTATATAGATGAATGAATATATATCTGTAGAGTGTATATAGATGAATGAATATCTATTTGTAGAGTGTATATAGATGAATATACCTGTAGAGTGTATATAGATGGATGAATATATATCTGTATAGTGTATATAGATGGATGAATATATATCTGTAGAGTGTATATAGATGGATGAATATATATCTGTAGAGTGTATATAGATGAATGAATATCTATCTGTAGAGTGTATATAGATGGATGTATATACCTGTAGAGTGTATATAGATGGATGAATATATATCTGTATAGTGTATATAGATGAATATATATTTATTGAGTGTATATAGATGGATGAATATATATCTGTAGAGTGTATATAGATGGATGAATATATATATCTGTAGAGTGTATATAGATGGATGAATATATATATCTGTAGAGTGTATATAGATGGATGAATATATATCTGTAGAGTGTATATAGATGGATGAATATATATCTGTAGAGTGTATATAGATGGATGAATATATATCTGTAGAGTGTATATAGATGAATGAATATATATCTGTAGAGTGTATATAGATACCGTAGATGAATATATATCTGTCACGTAAACGTGTGACGTATGACCAACTAGCACACACAGGGAAATACCACACCTTTAAGAGGGGTTTACACAGGAGTTTATTTCAGATATAAAAGAAGCGGTAGATCAGGAACACGGCATTAGCATGTGAACTCCCCCAAGTCCAAAACACTCCTGGTCCTAAACAAAGAGCTTCCCTTGGAGCAATCCACTCCAAAATGCACACGCCCTCCAGGCAAATCCAAACACAAAGTCAGGGAGTTCCTTTGGGCAATTTCAAAGGGGTAAGGAGCAAAGTGCCTTTGGGTAAATCCACAGAATAACCATACCTCAAGGGGATCCAGGTATAAACAGTCCTCTGGGAGGTAGGGAAATCCAAACTGTTGGAGGGAGTCTTCCTGCCTCAGCTAGGGTAAACTCCAAGGAACCGCAGAGGAGGGTTACACCCCAGACGAACAACAACAACTCTCTACCCCTCCCCTCTGGTATATCTGGCCTTTTCCCCAACCCCTAGGGTTGATGGGCTGGGAGGCCGGCCTTGCTTCTGGTTAACCCCACCCAAGAAGGTCTGATTGGCAGGGGCCCTGCTGCATCATTAGGGGAGGGGGAAATACCTTGGAGGGGTTTGTCCAGCTCTTCTGGAGGGAAATCCTGGGAGCTCCTTTGTTTAAAGCTTTTTAAACAAAGGAGCTCCCATCTTGGATTAGATGTGTACTAGTCAGTTAGCTGTTGATAAAATGGGACCAGTAGAAGGGGATTTTGGTCACACTCAGTATTTGTCACACTTCTTCCCCCCCAGAGTACGTGCATTGCCGGGGATCCCCTTTGTAGGGTGAGTCCCGGCTGCACTGTAAAGGTCCCACTGGCTCAGTGAAATCTTTGGGTGACATAGGTGTTTCTTTCAGTCCATATTCTTCTTTGTGTTGGGAGCCATTTGCATGGGGATTGAGGAGCCTTATTGCTACTTTGTCTGTCTATGGATGCAAATTCCACCTTAACTTGACGCCCACACAAAGTCCGTTTATTTAGTTCTTGAACTGCATCAGCAGCATCTCTGTGGTGTTCAAATTCCACAAATGCAAAACCCGGGGGGCTCCTGGCCACCCACACACTCTGTAATGGGCCATAATATCCAAATGCCTGCTCCAATATAGTCTTATGGCCATGCTTGCCAAGGTTTCCAATGTAGACTATGCAGCTTGTCTGGGGAACACCTCTGTGTCCTCTCCTGGGTGCACAGTTGTTCTCCCACCTTTTTGGGGCACACAAGTTGACTGCTGACACTCTAAATTCTTTTAGGTCTGATGCATCAATATTCACTTGTTGCTTCCTGTAGATATGGGGACCAGTCTCTTGGGCATCCTGCACTTGACACTCAGTGACCCCCTGTGATACAATATTTGCAGATTTGGCAGGTGGCAGTCTTATTGGGGTCAGGTTAGGGAGTCTGCGTGGGCATGTTGCCTGTAAGTGAGTAGTACAACCACAAATAAAACAGGCCAGAGGAATCCTAATCGGTTTAGAATCTGGAAGGGCCCTGACTGTCACATGGCTGGCATGTAAAGCATGGGTATGATCAGCCTCACAGGAGTGGTTTGTAGGACTCAGGGGTAGGGTAAGTGGCTGGGACTGGACACGATTCTCCAGGTACTCATCTGCTAACTGGGTGGCCTCCTCAAAGGTACCAGGCTTACAGTCCGAAACCCATTGTCGCACTTCAAGGGAGCAGTTTTCGAAGAATTGTTCTTTTAGCATCAACTGGCACAAATGGGACCAGTAGAAGGGGATTTTGGTCACACTCAGTATTTGTCACAATATCTGTAGAGTGTATATAGATGGATGAATATATATCTGTAGAGTGTATATAGATGGATGAATATATATCTGTAGTGTGTATATAGATGGATGAATATATATCTGTAGAGTGTATATAGATGGATGAATATATATCTGTAGAGTGTATATAGATGGATGAATATATATCAGTAGAGTGTATATAGATGGATGAATATATATCAGTAGAGTGTATATATATGGATGAATATATATATATATATATATATATATATATATATCTGTAGAGTGTATATAGATGGATGAATATATATCTGTAGAGTGTATATAGATGAATATATATTTATAGAGTGTATATAGATGGATGAATATATATCTGTAGAGCGTATATAGATATATATTCATTTATCTATATACACTCTATAAATATATATACATCTGTAGAGTGTATATAGATGGATGAATATATATCTATAGAGTGTTTATAGATGGATGAATATATATCTATAGAGTGTTTATAGATGGATGAATATATATGTGTAGAGTGTATATAGATGAATGAATATATATCTGTAGAGTGTATATAGATCGATGAATATATATCTGTAGAGTGTATATAGATGGATGAATGTATATATATGTATAGTTTTTATATATGGATGAAAATATATCTGTAGAGTGTATATAGATGAATGAATATATATATCTGTAGAGTGTATATAGATCGATGAATATATATCTGTAGAGTGTATATAGATGGATGAATGTATATATATGTATAGTTTTTATATATGGATGAAAATATATCTGTAGAGTGTATATAGATGGATGAATATATATCTGTAGAGTGTATATAGATGGATGAATATATATCTGTAGAGTGTATATAGATGGATGAATATATATCTGTAGAGTGTATATAGATGGATGAATATATATCTATAGAGTGTTTATAGATGGATGAATATATATCTATAGAGTGTTTATAGATGGATGAATATATATGTGTAGAGTGTATATAGATGAATGAATATATATCTGTAGAGTGTATATAGATCGATGAATATATATCTGTAGAGTGTATATAGATGGATGAATGTATATATATGTATAGTTTTTATATATGGATGAAAATATATCTGTAGAGTGTATATAGATGGATGAATATATATCTGTAGAGTGTATATAGATGGATGAATATATATCTGTAGAGTGTATATAGATGGATGGATATATATCTGTAGAGTGTATATAGATGGATGAATATATATCTATAGAGTGTATATAAATGGATGAATATATCTGTAGAGTGTATATAGATGGATGAATATATATCTGTAGATTGTATATAGATGGATGAATATATATCTGTAGAGTGTTTATAGATGGATGAATTTATATCTGTACAGTGTATATAGATGGATATATATCTGTACAGTGTATATAGATGGATATATATCTGTAGAGTGTATATAGATGGATGAATATATATCTGTAGAGTGTATATAGATGTATATATATTTATAGAGTGTATATAGATGAATGAATATATATCTGTAGAGTGTATATAGATGGATGAATATATATCTGTAGAGTGTATATAGATGGATGAATATATATCTGTAGAGTGTATATAGATGGATGAATATATATCTGTAGAGTGTATATAGATTAATGAATATATATCTGTAGAGTGTATATAGATGGATTAATATATATATGTAGAGTGTATATAGATGGATGAATATATATCTATAGAGTGTTTATAGATGGATGAATATATATCTATAGAGTGTTTATAGATGGATGAATATATATGTGTAGAGTGTATATAAATGAATATATATCTGTAGAGTATATATAGATGGATGAATATATATCTGTAGAGTGTATATAGATGAATATATATCTGTAGAGTGTATATAGATGAATATATATCTGTAGAGTGTATATAGATGGATGAATATATCTGTAGAGTGTATATAGATGAATGAATATATATCTGTAGAGTGTATATAGATGGATGAATATATATCTATACAGTGTATATAGATGGATGAATATATCTATCTGTACAGTGTATATAGATGGATTAATATATATCTGTAGAGTGTATATAGATGGATGAATATATATCTGTAGAGTGTATATAGATGGATGAATACATATCTGTAGAGTGTATATAGTTGGATGAATATATATCTGTAGAGTGTATATAGATGGATGAATATATATCTGTAGAGTGTATATAGATGGATGAATATATATCTGTAGTGTATATAGATGAATATATATTTATAGAGTGTATATAGATGGATGAATATATATCTGTAGAGTGTATATAGATGGATGAATATATATCTGTAGAGTGTATATAGATGAATATATATTTATAGAGTGTATATAGATGGATGGATATATATCTATAGAGTGTATATAGATGGATGAATATATATCTGTAGAGTGTTTATAGATGTATATATATTTATAGACTGTATATAGATGAATGAATATATATCTGTAGAGTGTATATAGATGGATGAATATATATATATATATATATATATATATATATATATGTGTGTATCCAGAGTGTATATAGATGGATGAATATATATCTGTAGAGTGTATATAGATGGATGAATATATCTATCTGTAGAGTGTATATAGATGGATGAATATATATCTGTAGAGTGTATATAGATGGATGAATATATATCTGTAGAGTGTATATAGATGAATATATATCTGTAGAGTGTATATAGATGGATGAATATATATCTGTAGATTGTATATAGATGGATGAATATATATCTGTACAGTGTATATAGATGGATGAATATATATCTGTAGAGTGTATATAGATGGATGAATATATATATGTATAGTTTTTATATATGGATGAAAATATATCTGTAGAGTGTATATAGATGGATGAATATATATCTGTTGAGTGTATATAGATGAATATATATTTATAGAGTGTATATAGATGGATGAATATATATCTGTAGAGTGTATATAGATGGATGAATACATATCTGTAGAGTGTATATAGATGGATGAATATATATCTGTAGAGTGTATATAGATGGATGAATATAGATCTGTAGAGTGTATATAACTGGATGAATATATCTGGAGAGTGTATATAGATGAATATATATCTGGAGAGTGTATATAGATGGATGAATATATATTTGTAGAGTGTATATAGATGAATATATATCTGTAGAGTGTATATAGATGAATATATATCTGTAGCGTTTATATAGATGAATATATATCTGTAGAGTGTATATAGATGGATGAATATATAGCTGTAGAGTGTATATAGATGGATAAATATATCTGTAGAGTGTATATAGATGGATGAATATATATCTGTAGCGTGTATATAGATGGATGAATATATATATCTATAGAGTGTATATAGATGAATATATATCTGTAGAGTGTATATAGATGAATATATATCTGTAGAGTGTATATAGATGGATGAATATATCTGTAGAGTGTATGTAGATGGATGAATATATATCTGTAGAGTGTATGTAGATGGATGAATATATATCTGTAGAGTGTATATAGATGGATGAATATATATCTGGAGAGTGTATATAACTGGATGAATATATCTGGAGAGTGTATATAGATGAATATATATCTGTAGAGTGTATATAGATGGATGAATATATATCTGTAGAGTGTATATAGATGAATATATATTTATAGAGTGTATGTAGATGAATGAATATATATCTGTAGAGTGTATATATAATGGATAAATATATATCTGTAGAGTGTATATAGATGGATGAATATATATCTGTAGAGTGTATATAGATTAATGAATATATATCTGTAGAGTGTGTATAGATGGATTAATATATATATGTAGAGTGTATATAGATGGATGAATGTATATATATATGCATGCAGAGTGTATATAGATGGATGAATATATATCTACAGAGTGTATATAGATGGATGAATATATATCTGTAGAGTGTATATAGATGGATGAATATATATTTCTGTACAGTGTATATAGATGGATGAATATATATTTCTGTACAGTGTATATAGATGGATGAATATATATCTGTACAGTGTATATAGATGGATGAATATATATCTGTAGAGTGTATATAGATGGATGAATATATATATCTGTAGAGTGTATATAGATGGATGAATATATATCTGTAGAGTGTATATAGATGGATGAATATATATCTGTAGAGTGTATATAGATGGATGATTATGTATCTGTAGAGTGTATATAGATAAATATATATCTGTAGAGTGTATATAGATGAATATATATCTGTAGCGTGTATATAGATGGATGAATATATATCTGTAGAGTGTATATAGATGAATGAATATCTATCTGTAGAGTGCATATAGATGGATGAATATATCTGTAGAGTGTATATAGATGGATGAATATATATCTGTAGAGTGTATATAGATGGATGAATATATATCTGTAGAGTGTATATAGATGGATGAATATATCTGTAGAGTGTATATAGATGAATATATATCTGTAGAGTGTATATAGATGGATGAATATATATATCTGTAGAGTGTATATAGATGGATGAATATATATCTGTAGAGTGTATATAGATGAATATATATCTGTAGAGTGTATATAGATGGATGAATACATATCTGTAGAGTGTATATAGATGGATGAATACATATCTGTAGAGTGTATATAGATGGATGAATATATATCTGTAGAGTGTATATAGATGGATGAATATATATCTGTAGAGTGTAAATAGATGGATGAATATATATCTGTAGAGTGTATATAGATGAATATATATCTGTAGAGTGTATATAGATGAATATATATCTGTAGAGTGTATATAGATGAATATATATCTGTAGAGTGTATATAGATGGATGAATATATATCTGTAGAGTGTATATAGATGTACATATATTTATAGAGTGTATATAGATGGATGAATATATATCTGTAGAGTGTATATAGATGGATGAATATATATCTGTAGAGTGTATATAGATGGATATATATTTATAGAGTGTATATAGTTGGATGAATATATCTGTAGAGTGTATATAGATGGATGAATATATATCTGTAGAGTGTATATAGATGGATGAATATATATCTGTAGCGTGTATATAGATGGATGAATACATATCTGTAGAGTGTATAAAGATGGATGAATATATATCTGTAGAGTGTATATAGATGGATGAATACATATCTGTAGAGTGTATAAAGATGGATGAATATATATCTGTAGAGTGTATAAAGATGGATGAATATATATCTGTAGAGTGTATATAGATGGATGAATACATATCTGTAGAGTGTATATAGATGGATGAATATATATCTGTAGAGTGTATAGAGATGGATGAATATAGATCTGTAGAGTGTATATAACTGGATGAATATATCTGGAGAGTGTATATAGATGAATATATATCTGTAGAGTGTATATAGATGGATGAATATATATTTGTAGAGAGTATATAGATGAATATATATCTGTAGAGTGTATATAGATGAATATATATCTGTAGCGTTTATATAGATGAATATATATCTGTAGAGTGTATATAGATGGATAAATATATCTGTAGAGTGTATGTAGATGGATGAATATATATCTGTAGAGTGTATGTAGATGGATGAATATATATCTGTAGAGTGTATATAGATGGATGAATATATATCTGTAGCGTGTATATAGATGGATGAATATATATATCTATAGAGTGTATATAGATGAATATATATCTGTAGAGTGTATATAGATGGATGAATATATCTGTAGAGTGTATGTAGATGGATGAATATATATCTGTAGAGTGTATGTAGATGGATGAATATATATCTGTAGAGTGTATATAGATGGATGAATATATATCTGGAGAGTGTATATAATTGGATGAATATATCTGGAGAGTATATATAGATGAATTTATATCTGTAGAGTGTATATAGATGGATGAATATATATCTGTAGAGTGTATATAGATGAATATATATTTATAGAGTGTATGTAGATGAATGAATATATATCTGTAGAGTGTATATATAATGGATAAATATATATCTGTAGAGTGTATATAGATGGATGAATATATATCTGTAGAATGTATATAGATTAATGAATATATATCTGTAGAGTGTGTATAGATGGATTAATATATATATGTAGAGTGTATATAGATGGATGAATATATATCTGTAGAGTGTATATAGATGAATATATATCTGTAGCGTTTATATAGATGAATATATATCTGTAGCGTGTATATAGATGGATGAATATATATCTGTAGAGTGTATATAGATGAATGAATATCTATCTGTAGAGTGCATATAGATGGATGAATATATCTGTAGAGTGTATATAGATGGATGAATATATATCTGTAGAGTGTATATAGATGGATGAATATATATCTGTAGAGTGTATATAGATGGATGAATATATCTGTAGAGTGTATATAGATGAATATATATCTGTAGAGTGTATATAGATGGATGAATATATATATCTGTAGAGTGTATATAGATGGATGAATATATATCTGTAGAGTGTATATAGATGAATATATATCTGTAGAGTGTATATAGATGGATGAATATATATCTGTAGAGTGTATATAGATGGATGAATACATATCTGTAGAGTGTATATAGATGGATGAATATATATCTGTAGAGTGTAAATAGATGGATGAATATATATCTGTAGAGTGTATATAGATGAATATATATCTGTAGAGTGTATATAGATGAATATATATCTGTAGAGTGTATATAGATGGATGAATATATATCTGTAGAGTGTATATAGATGTACATATATTTATAGAGTGTATATAGATGGATGAATATATACTCTGTAGAGTGTATATAGATGGATGAATATATATCTGTAGAGTGGTATATAGATGGATATATATTTATAGAGTGTAATATAGATGGATGAATATATCTGTAGAGTGTATATAGATGGATGAATATATATGCTGTAGAGTGGTATATAGATGGATGAATATATATCTGTAGCGTGTATATAGATGGAATGAATACATATCTGTAGAGTGTATAAAGATGGATGAATATATATCTGTAGAGTGTATATAGATGGATGAATACATATCTGTAGAGTGTATAAAGATGGATGAATATATATCTGTAGAGTGTATATAGATGGATGAATATATATCTGTAGAGTGTATAAAGATGGATGAATATATATCGGTAGAGTGTATATAGTGGGATGAATATATATCTGTAGAGTGTATATAAATGGATGAATACATATCTGTAGAGTGTATAAAGATGGATGAATATATATCTGTAGAGTGTATATAGATGGATGAATATATATCTGTAGAGTGTATAAAGATGGATGAATATATATCTGTAGAGTGTATATAGATGGATGAATACATATCTGTAGAGTGTATATAGATGGATGAATATATATCTGTAGAGTGTATAGAGATGGATGAATATAGATCTGTAGAGTGTATATAACTGGATGAATATATCTGGAGAGTGTATATAGATGAATATATATCTGTAGAGTGTATATAGATGGATGAATATATATTTGTAGAGAGTATATAGATGAATATATATCTGTAGAGTGTATATAGATGAATATATATCTGTAGCCTTTATATAGATGAATATATATCTGTAGAGTGTATATAGATGGATAAATATATCTGTAGAGTGTATGTAGATGGATGAATATATATCTGTAGAGTGTATATAGATGGATGAATATATATCTGGAGAGTGTATATAATTGGATGAATATATCTGGAGAGTGTATATAGATGAATTTATATCTGTAGAGTGTATATAGATGGATGAATATATATCTGTAGAGTGTATATAGATGAATATATATTTATAGAGTGTATGTAGATGAATGAATATATATCTGTAGAGTGTATATATAATGGATAAATATATATCTGTAGAGTGTATATAGATGGATGAATATATATCTGTAGAGTGTATATAGATTAATGAATATATATCTGTAGAGTGTGTATAGATGGATTAATATATATATGTAGAGTGTATATAGATGGATGAATGTATATATATATATGCATGCAGAGTGTATATAGATGGATGAATATATATCTGCAGAGTGTTTATAGATGGATGAATATATATCTGCAGAGTATATATAGATGGATGAATATATATTTCTGTACAGTGTATATAGATGGATGAATATATATCTGTACAGTGTATATAGATGGATGAATATATATCTGTAGAGTGTATATAGATGGATGAATATATTTCTGTAGAGTGTATATAGATGGATGATTATGTATCTGTAGAGTGTATATAGATGAATATATATCTGTAGAGTGTATATAGATGAATATATATCTGTAGCGTGTATATAGATGGATGAATATATATCTGTAGAGTGTAAATAGATGGATGAATATATCTGTAGAGTGTATGTAGATGGATGAATATATATCTGTAGCGTGTATATAGATGGATAAATATATATCTGTAGAGTGTACATAGATGAATGAATATCTATCTGTAGAGTGTGTATATAGATGGATGAATATATATCTGTAGAGTGTATATAGATGGATGAATATATATCTGTAGAGTGTATATAGATGGATGAATATATCTGTAGAGTGTATAAAGATGGATGAATATATATCTGTAGAGTGTATATAGATGGATGAATACATATCTGTAGAGTGTATAAAGATGGATGAATATATATCTGTAGAGTGTATATAGATGGATGAATATATATCTGTAGAGTGTATAAAGATGGATGAATATATATCGGTAGAGTGTATATAGTGGGATGAATATATATCTGTAGAGTGTATATAAATGGATGAATACATATCTGTAGAGTGTATAAAGATGGATGAATATATATCTGTAGAGTGTATATAGATGGATGAATATATATCTGTAGAGTGTATAAAGATGGATGAATATATATCTGTAGAGTGTATATAGATGGATGAATACATATCTGTAGAGTGTATATAGACGGATGAATATATATCTGTAGAGTGTATAGAGATGGATGAATATAGATCTGTAGAGTGTATATAACTGGATGAATATATCTGGAGAGTGTATATAGATGAATATATATCTGTAGAGTGTATATAGATGGATGAATATATATTTGTAGAGAGTATATAGATGAATATATATCTGTAGAGTGTATATAGATGAATATATATCTGTAGCGTTTATATAGATGAATATATATCTGTAGAGTGTATATAGATGGATAAATATATCTGTAGAGTGTATGTAGATGGATGAATATATATCTGTAGAGTGTATGTAGATGGATGAATATATATCTGTAGAGTGTATATAGATGGATGAATATATATCTGTAGCGTGTATATAGATGGATGAATATATATATCTATAGAGTGTATATAGATGAATATATATCTGTAGAGTGTATATAGATGGATGAATATATCTGTAGAGTGTATGTAGATGGATGAATATATATCTGTAGAGTGTATGTAGATGGATGAATATATATCTGTAGAGTGTATATAGATGGATGAATATATATCTGGAGAGTGTATATAATTGGATGAATATATCTGGAGAGTGTAATATAGATGAATTTATATCTGTAGAGTGTATATAGATGGATGAATATATATCTGTAGAGTGTATATAGATGAATATATATTTATAGAGTGTATGTAGATGAATGAATATATATCTGTAGAGTGTATATATAATGGATAAATATATATCTGTAGAGTGTATATAGATGGATGAATATATATCTGTAGAGTGTATATAGATTAATGAATATATATCTGTAGAGTGTGTATAGATGGATTAATATATATATGTAGAGTGTATATAGATGGATGAATGTATATATATATGCATGCAGAGTGTATATAGATGGATGAATATATATCTGCAGAGTGTTTATAGATGGATGAATATATATCTGCAGAGTATATATAGATGGATGAATATATATTTCTGTACAGTGTATATAGATGGATGAATATATATATCTGTACAGTGTATATAGATGGATGAATATATATCTGTGGAGTGTATATAGATGGATGAATATATTTCTGTAGAGTGTATATAGATGGATGATTATGTATCTGTAGAGTGTATATAGATGAATATATATCTGTAGAGTGTATATAGATGAATATATATCTGTAGCGTGTATATAGATGGATGAATATATATCTGTAGAGTGTAAATAGATGGATGAATATATCTGTAGAGTGTATGTAGATGGATGAATATATATCTGTAGCGTGTATATAGATGGATAAATATATATCTGTAGAGTGTACATAGATGAATGAATATCTATCTGTAGAGTGTGTATATAGATGGATGAATATATATCTGTAGAGTGTATATAGATGGATGAATATATATCTGTAGCGTGTATATAGATGGATGAATACATATCTGTAGAGTGTATAAAGATGGATGAATATATATCTGTAGAGTGTATATAGATGGATGAATACATATCTGTAGAGTGTATAAAGATGGATGAATATATATCTGTAGAGTGTATATAGATGGATGAATATATATCTGTAGAGTGTATAAAGATGGATGAATATATATCGGTAGAGTGTATATAGTGGGATGAATATATATCTGTAGAGTGTATATAAATGGATGAATACATATCTGTAGAGTGTATAAAGATGGATGAATATATATCTGTAGAGTGTATATAGATGGATGAATATATATCTGTAGAGTGTATAAAGATGGATGAATATATATCTGTAGAGTGTATATAGATGGATGAATACATATCTGTAGAGTGTATATAGATGGATGAATATATATCTGTAGAGTGTATAGAGATGGATGAATATAGATCTGTAGAGTGTATATAACTGGATGAATATATCTGGAGAGTGTATATAGATGAATATATATCTGTAGAGTGTATATAGATGGATGAATATATATTTGTAGAGAGTATATAGATGAATATTATATCTGTAGAGTGGTATATAGATTGAATATATATCTGTAGCGTTTATATAGATGAATATATATCTGTAGAGTGTATATAGATGGATAAATATATCTGTAGAGTGTATGTAGATGGATGAATATATATCTTGTAGAGTGTATGTAGATGGATGAATATATATCTGTAGAGTGTATATAGATGGATGAATATATATCTGTAGCGTGTATATAGATGGATGAATATATATATCTATAGAGTGTATATAGATGAATATATATCTGTAGAGTGTATATAGATGGATTAATATATCTGTAGAGTGTATGTAGATGGATGAATATATATCTGTAGAGTGTATGTAGATGGATGAATATATATCTGTAGAGTGTATATAGATGGATGAATATATATCTGGAGAGTGTATATAATTGGATGAATATATCTGGAGAGTGTATATAGATGAATTTATATCTGTAGAGTGTATATAGATGGATGAATATATATCTGTAGAGTGTATATAGATGAATATATATTTATAGAGTGTATGTAGATGAATGAATATATATCTGTAGAGTGTATATATAATGGATAAATATATATCTGTAGAGTGTATATAGATGGATGAATATATATCTGTAGAGTGTATATAGATTAATGAATATATATCTGTAGAGTGTGTATAGATGGATTAATATATATATGTAGAGTGTATATAGATGGATGAATGTATATATATATGCATGCAGAGTGTATATAGATGGATGAATATATATCTGCAGAGTGTTTATAGATGGATGAATATATATCTGCAGAGTATATATAGATGGATGAATATATATTTCTGTACAGTGTATATAGATGGATGAATATATATCTGTACAGTGTATATAGATGGATGAATATATATCTGTAGAGTGTATATAGATGGATGAATATATTTCTGTAGAGTGTATATAGATGGATGATTATGTATCTGTAGAGTGTATATAGATGAATATATATCTGTAGAGTGTATATAGATGAATATATATCTGTAGCGTGTATATAGATGGATGAATATATATCTGTAGAGTGTATGTAGATGGATGAATATATATCTGTAGCGTGTATATAGATGGATAAATATATATCTGTAGAGTGTACATAGATGAATGAATATCTATCTGTAGAGTGTGTATATAGATGGATGAATATATATCTGTAGAGTGTATATAGATGGATGAATATATATCTGTAGAGTGTATATAGATGGATGAATATATATCTGTAGAGTGTATATAGATGGATGAATATATATATCTGTAGAGTGTATATAGATGGATGAATATATATCTGTAGAGTGTATATAGATGGATGAATAAATATATCTGTAGAGTGTATATAGATGAATATATATCTGTAGAGTGTATATAGATGGATGAATATATATCTGTAGAGTGTATATAGATGGATGAATATAGATCTGTAGAGTGTATATAACTGGATGAATATATCTGGAGAGTGTATATAGATGAATATATATCTGTAGAGTGTATATAGATGGATGAATATATATTTGTAGAGTGTATATAGATGAATATATATCTGTAGAGTGTATATAGATGAATATATATCTGTAGCGTTTATATAGATGAATATATATCTGTAGAGTGTATATAGATGGATGAATATATATCTGTAGAGTGTTTATAGATGGATAAATATATCTGTAGAGTGTATATAGATGGATGAATATATATCTGTAGCGTGTATATAGATGGATAAATATATATCTGTAGAGTGTACATAGATGAATGAATATCTATCTGTAGAGTGTATGTAGATGGATGAATATATATCTGTAGAGTGTATATAGATGGATGAATATATATCTGGAGAGTGTATATAACTGGATGAATATATCTGGAGAGTGTATATAGATGAATATATATCTGTAGAGTGTATATAGATGGATGAATATATATCTGTAGAGTGTATATAGATGAATATATATTTATAGAGTGTATGTAGATGAATGAATATATATCTGTAGAGTGTATATATAATGGATAAATATATATCTGTAGAGTGTATATAGATGGATGAATATATATCTGTAGAGTGTATATAGATTAATGAATATATATCTGTAGAGTGTGTATAGATGGATTAATATATATATGTAGAGTGTATATAGATGGATGAATGTATATATATATATGCATGCAGAGTGTATATAGATGGATGAATATATATCTACAGAGTGTATATAGATGGATGAATATATATCTGTAGAGTGTATATAGATGGATGAATATATATTTCTGTACAGTGTATATAGATGGATGAATATATATTTCTGTAGAGTGTATATAGATGGATGAATATATATCTGTACAGTGTATATAGATGGATGAATATATATCTGTAGAGTGTATATAGATGGATGAATATATATATCTGTAGAGTGTATATAGATGGATGAATATATATCTGTAGAGTGTATATAGATGGATGAATATATATCTGTAGAGTGTATATAGATGGATGATTATCTATCTGTAGAGTGTATATAGATGAATATATATCTGTAGAGTGTATATAGATGAATATATATCTGTAAGCGTGTATATAGATGGATGAATATATATCTGTAGAGTGTATATAGATGAATGAATATCTATCTGTAGACTGCATATAGATGGATGAAATATATCTGTAGAGTGTATATAGATGGATGAATATATATCTGTAGAGTGTATATAGATGGATGAATATATATCTGTAGAGTGTATATAGATGGATGAATATATCTGTAGAGTGTATATAGATGAATATATATCTGTAGAGTGTATATAGATGGATGAATATATATATCTGTAGAGTGTATATAGATGGATGAATATATATCTGTAGAGTGTATATAGATGAATATATATCTGTAGAGTGTATATAGATGGATGAATATATATCTGTAGAGTGTATATAGATGGATGAATACATATCTGTAGAGTGTATATAGATGGATGAATATATATCTGTAGAGTGTATATAGATGGATGAATATATATCTGTAGAGTGTAAATAGATGGATGAATATATATCTGTAGAGTGTATATAGATGGATATATATCTGTAGAGTGTATATAGATGAATATATATCTGTAGAGTGTATATAGATGAATATATATCTGTAGAGTGTATATAGATGAATATATATCTGTAGAGTGTATATAGATGAATATATATTTATAGAGTGTATATAGATGGATGAATATATATCTGTAGAGTGTATATAGATGGATGAATATATATCTGTAGAGTGTATATAGATGGATATATATTTATAGAGTGTATATAGATGGATGAATATATCTGTAGAGTGTATATAGATGGATGAATATATATCTGTAGAGTGTATATAGATGGATGAATATATTTCTGTAGAGTGTATATAGATGGATGATTATGTATCTGTAGAGTGTATATAGATGAATATATATCTGTAGAGTGTATATAGATGAATATATATCTATAGCGTGTATATAGATGGATGAATATATATCTGTAGAGTGTAAATAGATGGATGAATATATCTGTAGAGTGTATGTAGATGGATGAATATATATCTGTAGCGTGTATATAGATGGATAAATATATATCTGTAGAGTGTACATAGATGATCGAATATCTATCTGTAGAGTGTGTATATAGATGGATGAATATATATCTGTAGAGTGTATATAGATGGATGAATATATATCTGTAGAGTGTATATAGATGGATGAATATATCTGTAGAGTGTATATAGATGAATATATATCTGTAGAGTGTATATAGATGGATGAATATATATCTGTAGAGTGTATATAGATGGATGAATATATATCTGTAGAGTGTATATAGATGGATGAATATATATCTGTAGAGTGTATATAGATGAATATATATCTGTAGAGTGTATATAGATGGATGAATACATATCTGTAGAGTGTATATAGATGGATGAATATATATCTGTAGAGTGTACAAAGATGGATGAATATATATCTGTAGAGTGTATAAAGATGGATGAATATATATCTGTAGAGTGTATAAAGATGGATGAATATATATCTGTAGAGTGTATATAGAGGGATGAATATATATCTGTAGAGTGTATATAGATGAATATATATCTGTAGAGTGTATATAGATGAATATATATCTGTAGAGTGTATATAGATGGATGAATACATATCTGTAGAGTGTATATAGATGGATGAATATATATCTATAGAGTGTATATAGATGAATATATATCTGTAGAGTGTATATAGATGAATATATATCTGTAGTGTGTATATAGATGAATATATATCTGTAGAGTGTATAATAGATGGATGAATATATATATCTGTAGAGTGTATATAGATGGATGAATATATATCTGTAGAGTGTATATAGATGGATGAATATATATATATCTGTAGAGTGTATATAGATGGATGAATATATATCTGTAGAGTGTATATATAGATGAACATTACTATATTCTATATGAGGTGTATTATAGATGGATGAATATATATATCTGTACAAGTGATGATTAGATGAAGTATATATCCTAAAGAGTGTAATATAGTGATGGATGAATGATATGATCTGTACGAGTGTATATAGATAGGATGAATATATATATAATATATAATCTGTAGAGTGTAATATAGATGAATGCAAGATATATCGTGTTAGAGTGTAATACATAAGTGACGGATAGGATCTATCTAGCGTATATATATATTATTATATTATATAATATCATGTTACATTATATAAGTATAATGATGAGGGACCGTGTGGATAAATTGGAACGGATGATAATAATATCAATCTGTAGACGTGGCTATACATAGATGAAATGAAATATAACTATCTGTAGAGAGTATATAGCAATAAGGAATGACACTCTCATATTGTAGAGTTACTATAAGAATGAATGAGCGACGATGTATCTGCTAGACGTGGTTCAATAAGAGTGTAATGAATAATTCTATCTGTACAGTGCTGTAAATGAATCAGACTGAATGAATATACAATCTGTATAGTGTAATAACTAGATGGACTGACTAATATATCTGTAGAGTGTAAAAGTATTAACTCAGGTCTGAGATAATAAGTAATCTGTAGAGTGTATGTAAATGGATGAATATAATTGTACTCTGTAGAGTTATATTACAGATGGATGAAATATAATAGTCATGTAGAGTTTATATAGATGGATGAATATGCAGTAAGCCAGAATCTGTGAGAGTGGTATATCGAATGGAGACCTGAATATATATGCTGTTGAGGTGATTACTATGATGAATTTAATATATATCTGTAGAGTGTTACATAGATGGAATGAATTATACGGATCTGTAGAGTGTATATAGATGGATTGATATATATATAGTTCGTGTAGATGTGATTTATATAAGAATGGATTGAAATATATAAGGTATGCTGTAAGAGTGTAATATAGATGATATACTATCTGCTGGGTGTATATAGAATGAATATATAAGTCTGTTAGAGTGGTATATAGGACGGATGAATATAGTAGTTCTGTAAGAAGTCTATGATACGAGCGAATGAATATATATTCTGTAGAGTGGTAGCATAGATGGATTGAATATATAATCTGTCAGAGTGTGATATTATAGATGGAAGAAATGTATATATAATTCTGTATGAGTGGTATATACGATGGATTGAGTATATATATCTGTAGATAGTGTATACAGATGATAAATATATATGCTGTAGAGTGTTAAGATGAATATATAACCCCATCGTGTAGAGTGTAAGTATAGATGGATTGAATGTATATATATATATGTCTAATGAGTGTATATAGATTGGATGAATAGGTAACATATCTTGTAGAGTGTTTATAGATGAATACTTATCTATAGAGTGTATATAAGAATGGTGAAATTATATATCTGTCACAGTGTAATAATAGGTATGAAATAGTATTGATCTAAAGAGTGTGATATACGATTGGATGAATATGATATCTGTAGAGTGTACGTATGATGGATGATATGAGTATAATATTACTAGAGTAGTCTGTAGAGTGTATAATAGATGAATTATATATCTGTTTAGAGTGTATATAAGAATGAAAAGAGGATATATCTGTACGGTGTATATAGAGGATTTGGAATATTATATATAGTAGTAGAGTGTAAATATTGACGGATGAAATATATATCTGTAGAGTGGTATATAGATGAATGAAATATATATCTGTAGAGTGTATATATCGAATTGGAGTGAATATATATATCTGTAGAAGAGGCTGTATATAGACTGGATTGATAGTATATCTGTAGAGTGTAATATACGATGGATGAAATTTAAATATGTAGAACGTGTACTCACTAATTGGATGTAATTTATGATTCTGACATTTAGTGTATCATAGATGAAATATGATGTCTAGATAGAGGGTTGTATATAGAATCTATAAATCATATATCTGTTAGAGTGTATAATAGATAGATGAATATATACTTTAGAAGTGGTATATAGATGGATGAATATATATATTATATCTATAGAGATGAATATAGATTAGAAGGTGAATATATATCTGTAGAGTGTATAGTAGATGGATAATTATATATGTAGGAGGGTTTTTAGGTTTTAAAAATATAGGATGGATGAATGTGATAGCCTGTAGGAGTGTATATAGATGGAAATATATTCGTATACGGATTATCTATAGCAGATGGATTAATATATGAGTACTGTAGAGTGTGAGTATGAGATGGATGAATATATATCTGTAGAGTGTAATATAGAGTGGGATGAATATATAGTCTGTAGAGTGTAATACCAGATGAAATGAATATTATAGTCTTAGATTATTAAGATGGATGAATATATATACTCTGGTAGAGTGGGTATACTAGATTGAAAATAAAAGATAGATATGCTGTAGTGTATATAGATTGAATATTATCATGTGTGATGTATATAGATCGGATGAATGATAGTATCTAGATGGAGAGTGTGATATAGACGAATGAATATATATCTGTAGAGTGTATTAGAATGGAATGGAATATATATCTGTAGAGGTGTAATATCGATGGATGCAATATATAATATCTATAGAAGTGTATATAGATGGATGAATAGTAGCATATCCGTAGAGTGTTATATAGAAATGAATACTTATCTAGTAGAGTGTATATATGATGGAATGAATATATATATGCTGTAACAGTGTATAATAGATGAATATATATCTAAAGAGTCGTATATAGATGGATGGAATATTATCTGTAGAGTGGTATAAGATGGATTGAATATATATCGTGTAGAGTGTATATAAAGATTGAATGAAGAATATATTGTAGAGTGTATATAGACGGAATGAATATATATAATATATCTCACTATATGTAGAGTGTATATTGACGGATGAATATATAGTCTGTAGAGTGGTAGATCTAGAATGAATGAATATTAACTCTGTAGACGCGTATAGACTAGATGGATGAATATATGGTTGTAGAGTGTATATACGATGGATGAAATATATAGTCTGTAAGAGTGTATAGTAGATCGAATGAATCATTTTATCTGTGAGTGTGTAGTATCAGATGAAATGAATAGCTACATCTGTATATGTGTTATATAGATGGATGACTAATATAATTGTAGAGTGTACAGTGATACTAGTTGAATAATATAGTCTGTAGAGATGTATATAAATGGATGAATAGCTATTATATCAGTAGGTTATTGATGGATGATATATATCGTGTAGAGTGTTCATATAGATGGATGATTTTATAGTGAGTGTATTATGTGGTGTTGTTGATTGCAGTGTGATATAGAGTGAATTAATATATTCTGTAGAGACTGTAATAAAGACGAATGTATATATATCTGTAGAGTGTATATACGATGATATATATCTATAGGTGTGATATAGATGGATGAACATATGTACTATAGAGTGTTAAGAATGGAATGAATATATATCTGTAGAGTGGTATTAGTGAGATGGATGAATATATATACTGTAGAGTGTATACTGATGGATGGAATATATTATATCTTGTAGAGTGTATAATAGATGGATGATACTAATATATCTGTTAGTGTATATGGATGGATGTATATAATATCTGTAGAGTGTATATAGATAGGATGAATATATATTTGTTAGACTGTATATAGATGGTGAATATATATCTGTAGAGTGGTTAAATATAGATGGGATGACAGTATATAATCTGTAGAGTGTATATAGATTTTTGGATGCATATATACTTCTGTAGAGTGTATATAGGATAAATAGTATAATCTATAGAGTGTATATAGATGGAAATGAATGATATGTATTTATAGAGTGTAATATAGAGTGGATGAATATGAATATCTGTAGAGTGTATACTAGATGGATGAATATATAGTACTGTAGAGTGTATATTATAGTGGAATAAGAGTACCTCCCGGCGGCTGCTTCTATGTAAAATATGAAAGGATATGTATTAGTTTACCAAGAGGAGTTTCATGACCACCATAAGAACACGGAGGCCGAAGGCCGGAGTGTTTTTATATAATCAGGTCATGGAACTCCGAGTGAATTCTAATATCCTCATATTTTACAACTGGGGGGTTACTGTTATTTATGGTATAAATACACCAAATTTGTAGTGAATTCGATGTGAGCAGAAATTGGACATCACTATCACGGTTTAATGAAACTGATGAACATCACTACTCCCCGTTTTTATAACGGATTAATTTACAGGGGAATAGATTAATGGCCTTTTGGTGTATTATAGGAATGAATATATATACTGTAGGGTGTATATAGATGAATATATAGTCTGTGGAGGTGTAGATATATTGAGGATGAATAACTTAATATCTCGTACCAGAGTCTATATATGACGAAGATATATGATCTGGTAGAGTGTACATAGATGATGAATATGATATCTGTAGAGTGTAATATAGATGGATGAATTATACTATTTGTAGAGTGTATATAAGATGGATGGAGTATATATATCGGATTGTTAGAGTGTATATATGATGAATAATATATATCTGTAGAGTGGTAGTATAGATCGGAAATGAATATATATATCGGTATAGAGTGTATAGTAGAATGGATGAATAGAATAGTTCTGTAAGTGTAAGATAGATGGAAATGAATTTAGTATATGTAGAACGGTGTATATATGATGGCTGAATTTATATCTGTTTAGTGTATATAGATCAAATATATGTGTCTATAGGAGGTGATATATAGATCGATAAATGTATATATATTGCTGATAGAGGTGTAATATGAAGATTGGATGAATATTTATAGGTATATCTATAGAAGTGATATAAGACATCGATGAGTATATAACGTACTGGTAGAGTGAGTTATTATGTGGATGAAGTGGATTAGATAAATGTAGAAGTGATGAGATAGATGGATGGAATGGTATAACCTGAGAGTTCAGAATGATAGAATGGATAATATATAAGTCTGTAGAGTTTATATAGAGGATGAAATAGGTTTCTCTCGTAGAAGTGTAGTATAGATGAATGCATGATATATCTGATGATAAGTGTATATAGATGGATGAATATATATCTGTAGAGTGTATATAGATGGATGAATATATATCTGTAGAGTGTATATAGATGGATGAATAATATATCTGTAGAGTGTATATATGATGGATGAATATATATCTGTAGAGTGTATATAGATGGATGAATATATATCTGTAGAGTGTATATAGATGGATGAATATATATATGTAGAGTGTATATAGATGGATGAATATATATCTGTAGAGTGTATATAGATGGATGAATATATATCTGTAGAGTGTATATAGATGGATGAATATATATATCTGTAGAGTGTATATAGATGAATGAATATATATATCTGTAGAGTGTATATAGATGGATGAATATATATCTGTAGAGTGTATATAGATGGATGAATATATATCTGTAGAGTGTATATAGATGGATGAATATATATATCTGTAGAGTGTATATAGATGGATGAATATATATATATCTGTAGAGTGTATATAGATGAATGAATATATATATATCTGTAGAGTGTATATAGATGGATGAATATATATCTGTAGAGTGTATATAGATGGATGAATATATATCTGTAGAGTGTATATAGATGGATGAATATATATCTGTAGAGTGTATATAGATGGATGAATATATATATGTAGAGTGTATATAGATGGATGAATATATATATATCTGTAGAGTGTATATAGATGGATGAATATATATCTGTAGAGTGTATATAGATGGATGAATATATATCTGTAGAGTGTATATAGATGGATGAATATATATATATATCTGTAGAGTGTATATAGATGAATGAATATATATGTATATATCTGTAGAGTGTATATAGATGGATGAATATATATATATATCTGTAGAGTGTATATAGATGGATGAATATATATCTGTAGAGTGTATATAGATGGATGAATATATATCTGTAGAGTGTATATAGATGGATGAATATATATCTGTAGAGTGTATATAGATGGATGAATATATATCTGTAGAGTGTATATAGATGGATGAATATATATCTGTAGAGTGTATATAGATGGATGAATATATATCTGTAGAGTGTATATAGATGGATGAATATATATCTGTAGAGTGTATATAGATGGATGAATATATATCTGTAGAGTGTATATAGATGGATGAATATATATCTGTAGAGTGTATATAGATGGATGAATATATATCTGTAGAGTGTATATAGATGGATGAATATATATCTGTAGAGTGTATATAGATGGATGAATATATATCTGTAGAGTGTATATAGATGAATGAATATATATATCTGTAGAGTGTATATAGATGAATGAATATATATATATATCTGTAGAGTGTATATAGATGGATGAAATATATTGTATATATATATATCTATATATCTGTAGAGTGTATATAGATGGATGAATATATATCTGTAGAGTGTATATAGATGGATGAATATATATCTGTAGAGTGTATATAGATGGATGAATATATATCTGTAGAGTGTATATAGATGGATGAATATATATCTGTAGAGTGTATATAGATGGATGAATATATATCTGTAGAGTGTATATAGATGGATGAATATATATCTGTAGAGTGTATATAGATGGATGAATATATATCTGTAGAGTGTATATAGATGGATGAATATATATCTGTAGAGTGTATATAGATGGATGAATATATATCTGTAGAGTGTATATAGATGGATGAATATATATCTGTAGAGTGTATATAGATGGATGAATATATATCTGTAGAGTGTATATAGATGGATGAATATATATCTGTAGAGTGTATATAGATGAATGAATATATATCTATCTGTAGAGTGTATATAGATGGATGAATATATATATATATCTGTAGAGTGTATATAGATGGATGAATATATTTTATATATATATATATATATATCTGTAGAGTGTATATAGATGGATGAATATATATCTGTAGAGTGTATATAGATGGATGAATATATATATCTGTAGAGTGTATATAGATGGATGAATATATATCTGTAGAGTGTATATAGATGGATGAATATATATCTGTAGAGTGTATATAGATGGATGAATATATATCTGTAGAGTGTATATAGATGGATGAATATATATCTGTAGAGTGTATATAGATGGATGAATATATATCTGTAGAGTGTATATAGATGGATGAATATATATCTGTAGAGTGTATATAGATGGATGAATATATATCTGTAGAGTGTATATAGATGGATGAATATATATCTGTAGAGTGTATATAGATGGATGTATATATCTGTAGAGTGTATATAGATGGATGTATATATATCTGTAGAGTGTATATAGATGGATGAATATATATCTGTAGAGTGTATATAGATGGATGAATATATATCTGTAGAGTGTATATAGATGGATGAATATATATCTGTAGAGTGTATATAGATGGATGAATATATATATATATATATATCTGTAGAGTGTATATAGATGGATGAATATATATCTGTAGAGTGTATATAGATGGATGAATATATATCTGTAGAGTGTATATAGATGGATGAATTATATATATATATATGATATATAATATATATCTGTAGAGTGTATATAGATGGATGAATATATATATATATCTGTAGAGTGTATATAGATGGATGAATATATATATCTGTAGAGTGTATATAGATGGATGAATATATATCTGTAGAGTGTATATAGATGGATGAATATATATCTGTAGAGTGTATATAGATGGATGAATATATATCTGTAGAGTGTATATAGATGGATGAATATATATATCTGTAGAGTGTATATAGATGGATGAATATATATCTGTAGAGTGTATATAGATGGATGAATATATATCTGTAGAGTGTATATAGATGGATGAATATATATCTGTAGAGTGTATATAGATGGATGAATATATATCTGTAGAGTGTATATAGATGGATGAATATATATCTGTAGAGTGTATATAGATGGATGAATATATATCTGTAGAGTGTATATAGATGGATGAATATATATCTGTAGAGTGTATATAGATGGATGAATATATATATCTGTAGAGTGTATATAGATGGATGAATATATATCTGTAGAGTGTATATAGATGGATGAATATATATCTGTAGAGTGTATATAGATGGATGAATATATATCTGTAGAGTGTATATAGATGGATGAATATACTGTAGAGTGTATTAGATGGAAATGAAATATATCTGCTAGAGTGTATATAGATGGATATTATATATCTGTAGAGTGTATATAGATGGATGAATATATATCTGTAGAGTGTATATAGATGGATGAATATATATCTGTAGAGTGTATATAGATGGATGAATATATCTTCTGTAGAGTGTATATAGATGGATGAATATATATATATATATATATATATCTGTAGAGTGTATATAGATGGATGAATACATATCTGTAGAGTGTATATAGATGGATGAATATATATCTGTAGAGTGTATATAGATGATGAATTAATATTCTGTAGAGTGTATATAGATGGATGAATATATTATATCTGTAGAGTGTATATAGATGGATAAATAATATCTGTAGAGTGTATATAGATAATGAATAAATATCTGTAGAGTGTATATAGATCGGATGAATATAATATACTGTAGAGTGTATTATTAGAGGATGAATATATATATATCTGTAGAGTGTATATAGATGGATGAATATATATCTGTAGAGTGTATATAGATGGATGAATATATTATATATATGTATAATATATATATTATAATATCTGTAGAGTGTATATAGATGGATGAATATATATCTGTAGAGTGTATATAGATGGATGAATATATATCTGTAGAGTGTATATAGATGGATGAATATATATCTGTAGAGTGTATATAGATGGATGAATATATATCTGTAGAGTGTATATAGATGAATGAATGAATATATATATCTGTAGAGTGTAATATATGATGAAATGAATATATATATATATATATCTGTAGAGTGTATATAGATGGATGAATATATATCTGTAGAGTGTATATAGATGGATGAATATATATCTGTAGAGTGTATATAGATGGATGAATATATATCTGTAGAGTGTATATAGATGGATGAATATATATATCTGTAGAGTGTATATAGATGGATGAATATATATCTGTAGAGTGTATATAGATGGATGAATATATATCTGTAGAGTGTATATAGATGGATGAATATATATCTGTAGAGTGTATATAGATGGATGAATATATATCTGTAGAGTGTATATAGATGGATGAATATATATATCTGTAGAGTGTATATAGATGGATGAATATATATATCTGTAGAGTGTATATAGATGGATGAATATATATCTGTAGAGTGTATATAGATGGATGAATATATATCTGTAGAGTGTATATAGATGGATGAATATATATCTGTAGAGTGTATATAGATGGATGAATATATATCTGTAGAGTGTATATAGATGGATGAATATATATCTGTAGAGTGTATATAGATGGATGAATATATATATATCTGTAGAGTGTATATAGATGGATGAATATATATCTGTAGAGTGTATATAGATGGATGAATATATATCTGTAGAGTGTATATAGATGGATGAATATATATCTGTAGAGTGTATATAGATATGAATAATATATATCTGTAGAGTGTATATAGATGAATGAATATATATATATATCTGTAGAGTGTATATAGATGGATGAATATATATCTGTAGAGTGTATATAGATGGATGAATATATATATCTGTAGAGTGTATATAGATGGATGAATATATATATCTGTATAGTTATATATATATATATATATATATATATTATATCTGTAGAGTGTATATAGATGGATGAATATATATCTGTAGAGTGTATATAGATGGATGAATATATATCTGTAGAGTGTATATAGATGGATGAATATATATCTGTAGAGTGTATATAGATGGATGATATATATTATATATCTGTAGAGTGGTATATAGATGGATGAATATATATATATATCTGTAGAGTGTATATAGATGGATGAATATATATATGTAGAGTGTATATAGATGGATGAATATATATATCTGTAGAGTGTATATAGATGGATGAATATATATCTGTAGAGTGTATATAGATGGATGAATATATATCTGTAGAGTGTATATAGAGATGGATGAATATATGTCTGTAAGTGTATATAGATGGATGAATATATATCTGTAGAGTGTATATAGATGGATGAATATATATCTGTAGAGTGTATATAGATGGATGAATATATATATCTGTAGAGTGTATATAGATGGATGAATATATATCTGTAGAGTGTATATAGATGGATGAATATATATCTGTAGAGTGTATATAGATGGATGAATATATATCTGTAGAGTGTATATAGATGGATGAATATATATATCTGTAGAGTGTATATAGATGGATGAATATATATCTGTAGAGTGTATATAGAAATGAATGAAATATGATATATATATATATATATCTGTAGAGTGTATATAGATGGATGAATATATATCTGTAGAGTGTATATAGATGGATGAATATATATCTGTAGAGTGTATATAGATGGATGAAATATATATCTGTAGAGTGTATATAGATGGATGTATATATCTGTAGAGTGTATATAGATGGATGAATATATATCTGTAGAGTGTATATAGATGGATGAATATATATCTGTAGAGTGTATATAGATGGATGAATATATATTATCTTAGAGTGTATATAGATGGATGATATATATATCTGTAGAGTGTATATAGATGGATGAATTATATATATATCTGTAGAGTGTATATAGATGGATGAATATATATCTGTAGAGTGTATATAGATGGATGAATATATATCTGTAGAGTGTATATAGATGGATGATATATATCTGTAGAGTGTATATAGATGGATGAATAATATATATCTGTAGAGTGTATATAGATGGATGAATATATATATATCTGTAGAGTGTATAGATGGATGATATATATCTGTAGAGTGTATATAGATGGATGAATATATATATATATATATATATTATATATATATATATATATATATATATATCTGTAGAGTGTATATAGATGGATGAATATATATCTGTAGAGTGTATATAGATGGATGAATATATATCTGTAGAGTGTATAAAATGGATGAATATATATCTGTAGAGTGTATAAAATGGATGAATATATATATATATATCTGTAGAGTGTATATAGATGGATGAATATATATATCTGTAGAGTGTATATAATGGTTGAATATATATCTGTAGAGTGTATATAGATGGATGAATATATATCTGTAGAGTGTATATAGATGGATGAATATATATCTGTAGAGTGTATATAGATGGATGAATATATATCTGTAGAGTGTATATAGATGGATGAATATATATCTGTAGAGTGTATATAGATGGATGAATATCTATATATCTGTAGAGTGTATATAGATGTATGAATATCTATATCTGTAGAGTGTATATAGATGGATGAATATATATCTGTAGAGTGTATATAGATGGATGAATATATATCTGTAGAGTGTATATAGATGGATGAATATATATCTGTAGAGTGTATATAGATGGATGAATATATATCTGTAGAGTGTATATAGATGGATGAATATATATCTGTAGAGTGTATATATAGATGGATGAATATATATCTGTAGAGTGTATATAGATGATGAATATATATATATATCTGTAGAGTGTATATAGATGGATGAATATATATCTGTAGAGTGTATATAGATGGATGAATATATATCTGTAGAGTGTATATAGATGGATGAATATATATCTGTAGAGTGTATATGATGGATAATATATATATCTGTAGAGTGTATATAGATGGATGAATATATATATATATCTGTAGAGTGTATATAGATGGATGAATATATATCTGTAGAGTGTATATAGATGGATGAATATATATATCTGTAGAGTGTATATAGATGGATGAATATATATCTGTAGAGTGTATATAGATGGATGAATATATATCTGTAGAGTGTATATAGATGGATGAATATATATATCTGTAGAGTGTATATAGATGGATGAATATATATATATATATCTATAGAGTGGTAAATATAGATGAATGAATATATATATATATATAATCTGTAGAGTGTATATAGATGGATGAATATATATATTATCTATGTAGAGTGTATATAGATGGATGAATATATATCTGTAGAGTGTATATAGATGGATGAATATATATCTGTAGAGTGTATATAGATGGATGAATATATATCTGTAGAGTGTATATAGATGGATGAATATATATATCTGTAGAGTGTATATAGATGAATATATATATCTGTAGAGTGTATATAGATGGATGAATATATATATCTGTAGAGTGTATATAGATGGATGAATATATATCTGTAGAGTGTATATAGATGGATGAATTTATATATGTAGAGTGTATATAGATGGATGAATATATATCTGTAGAGTGTA